>NC_046164.1:42389085-42404736 GCF_011064425.1 Rattus rattus | reverse complement strand
GGACAGAGTGTTCTGCTTTCGGGCGTGTAGTTTTTCCTTTCTACAGGTCTTCAGCTGTTCCTGTGGACCTGTGCCTTGAGTTCACCAGGCAGGTCACTTGCAGCAGAAAAGTTGGTCTTACCTGTGGTCCCGAGGCTCAAGTTCGCTCGCGGGGTGCTGCCCACGGGCTCTCCGTGGTGGCAGCAACCAGGAAGATCTGTGCCACCCCTTCCGGGAGCCTCAGTGCACCAGGGTTCCAGATGGATTCTGGCGCTTTCCTCTGGAATCAGTAATGTGAGCAGAGAGCAGTCTCTTCTGGTTTCGCAGGCGTGTCTGCCTCTCTGAAGGTTTAGCTCTCCCTCCCACGGGATTTGGGTGCAGAGAACTGTTTTTCCGGTCTGTTTCCTTCAGGTTCCGGCGGTGTCTCAGGCAGGGCTCCTGCCGTTCCTGGGCCTTCCCCCACAGGAACCCAGAGGCCTTGTACAGTTTCCTCTTGGGCCAGGGATGTGGGCAGGGGTGGGCAATGTTGGTGGTCTCTTCCCTCCTGCAGCCTCAGGGAGTGCCCACCTGACCAGGCGGTGAGGTCTCTCTCCATGGGGGTCTGGGAGCAGAGAAATAAGGCGGGCAGGGATCAGCCCGGGTGTGGGACTTCCGTAAACACAGGGCGTGCCAGGTCCTAGAGGAATTCTGCCTCTGTTTGTCCCTTTCACCAGGCAAAAATCCGGCAGATAAGGTTAGTCTTACCTGTGGTCCCGGGCTCAAGTTCGCTGGTGGTGCCCACAGGCTCTCCAGCGCTGCGGGCATGACCAGGAAGATCTGTGCAGCCCCTTCCGGGAACCTCCCATGCACCAGGGTTCCAGATGGATTCTGGTGCTTTCCTCTGGAATCAGTAATGTGTGCAGAGAGCAATCTCTTCTGGTTTCGCAGGCGTGTCTGCCTCTCTGAAGGTTTAGCTCTCCCTCCCACGGGATTTGGGTCGAGTATTTCTTATTTACATTTCGATTGTTATTCCCGGACCAACATCCCCCAGCCCCTCCCCCTCCCCTTCTCTATGGGTGTTCCCCTCCTCATCTTCCCCCCATTTCTGCCCTCCCCTCAACAATCACATTCACTGGGGGTTGTCTTGGCAGGATCAAGGGCTTCCCCTTCCACCGGTGCTCTTACTAGGCTATCCAGATGACCTATCCAGAGGAATGGATTCAAAAAATGTGGTACATCTACACAATAGAGTACTACTCAGCTATCAAAAACAATGACTTCATGAAATTCATAGGCAAATGGAATGAACTAGAAAATAGCATCCTGAGTGAGGTCACTCAATCACAGAAAATCACACTTGGTATGCACTCATTGATAAGTGGATATTAGCCAAAAAGCTCGAATTACCCAAGATGCAATCCGCAGACCACAGGAAGCTCCCAAAATGCAGATGCTCCCACTCTGTCTTAAAAGGGGAAAAAACATATCCATAGGAGGGGATATGGAACAAAGTTTAGAGCAGCAACTCAAGAAATGCCCATTCAGAGCCTGCCCCACATGTGGCCCATATATATATATACAAGCCACCAAAGCTAAATAAGATTTATGAAGCTAAAAAATGCATGCTGAAAGGGACTGGATATGGATCTCTCCTGAGAGACACATCCACAGCATGTCCAATACAGAGGTCAATGCTAGCAGCAAACCACCAAACTGAGAATAGGACCCCCTTGGGGAGGAATTAGAGGAAGTACTGAAAGAGATGAAGGAGCTTGCAACCCCATAAGAACAACAATGCCAACCAACCAGACCTTCCAGGGACTAAACCACTACTGAAAGTTTGATTATACATGGACTGACCCAGGGCTCCAACTGCATATGTAGCAGAGAATAGTCTTGTTGGGGCATCAGTGGAAGGGGAAGCCCTTGGTCCTGTGAAGGTTGGACCCCCAGTGTAGGGGAATATGTGGGGGCAATAACAGGGAAGTATATGGGGAATACCTGCATGGGGGAGGGTGAGGGGAGGGAATGGGGGCTTATGGACAGGAAACCGGGAAGGGGAATAACATTTGAAATGTAAATAAAGTTATCTAATAAAAAATTTTTTTAAAAAAGGTGGAATAGCCTTTTAAATACAATCATCGTGCCAACCGAGTGGCAAGACCTAGTATGGTCAGGACAAGGTTCAATGGAAAGCTACAGTAGCTCCAAAATGAATGCCACTGGGAAGTGGTTTGATTTTTCTATGTCATTTTTTCATCTAAAAAATAGGAATAATAGCTTCATAGCATGGTTATGAAGATTATCAAATATGTATGTAGGCAGGTGTTTAAATAACATCTAAAGTACAATAAATATTCAAATTAGTATAATATTAATTCTGTTTGTGGTGTTATTGTGCGTGTGTGTGTGTGTGTGTGTGTGCGCGCGCGCACGTGCATGTGTGTTCCTCAAATCTTTTCTGTCCATGAAAACACAATAATCTCTTTAAAAGAAAACTTGAAGGTTATGGTATTCTTCTGGTTAATATCTTAAACTTCCCTATAATTTTAATAAAATAAATTCTGTTTACCAGCCACATCAGCACATGTTTTAAAGAATGCCTATCCTGATCAACTTATGCTATACTTTTTTCTCCCTATACTAGCAAGGGTCCAGAAGGGATCTGATGACCCACTCTAAAAGGTAACTGAAGAGACTTTGCAGGGATGAAGTCAGGGTTAAGGGACCCAGAAAACTTAAAAGACTCAGGCCTTCTAACTAAACAGCAACAGAAAGCTATTACTGTTCTAGTCCCAGGAAAAAAAGAGCAAAGGGTGTGATAACCACAACTAGACTCATGAAGCCCTTAAGTCAAGGGAAGAAGACACTCTCTCTGGAAGCTCAGCTCTTCTAGTCCTTTCTTCTCCAGCCCTCTGGATTCTAGCCAATGCCTGAAACTGGAACAAAGCTGCTCCAGTTTCACAGAATGAAGATATCAGTGGAAGCAGCCTTGTCTTTAGGAATGCCAGGTTCACCTTTTCCAAGGTTTTAAGGAGACAAACTAAGCACAGCAATTTCTATTTCTACTGTTCCAGATGGAAGGGCAAATAATGCCTAATGAATAAATAGCTGTGAGTTTCTCTCTTTAGTCACTGTGGATATGGCTTCTTGTGTCTAAGTCACCTTCCTCCACATCCTTTCAATGACTATTGCTATCTAATGTAATAAATTCTCCCCACCACTCCACCAATCTTTTATCACATGTTGTATTTCCTTCCCAGTATAACACATGTTCTGAAATAATTTTCTATATTATTTTTGTTCTCTTTCCTGCCCCCTCCACAAATTCTGTGACTTTATCTTACATTTTAGTGTCTAGAACAGTGCTCAAACCTAGAAAGTGTTCTAAAAATATTTCTGAACAACCTGGAGACTGATGGACTCCAAGAATGTAACATAGGAAAAAACTATGTGCCATTATGAAAAGGTTCTCACAGAGAAGAAAACCTGTTCACTTCAGGAAGAAACACAGAATGCAATTGTAGAACTGGTCAGAATTCTAAAATGTTCTACAATGACTTATACTAACTTTTCCAAAAATTTATTTACTTATTCACTTTACATCCCAATCACTGCTATGCCCTCCAGGTTCTCACCCCCCTACATGTTCTTCCCCATTCTCCCTACCCCTTCTCCTTTGAGAGGGTGGAGGCCCCCCTGAGTATGCTCCCACCCAGGCACATCAAGTCTCTGCAGGGCTAGGTGCATCCCCTCTCAGTGAGGCCATACAAGGCAGCACAGTTAGAGAAAGACATTCCACAGTCAACAAGCTGCTTCATTTGTTGGGTAACCCACATGAAGACTGAGCTGCCCATCTGCTACGTATGTGCAGGGTCCTCTGTTTAGCCCATGTATGCTCTTTGGTTGGTGGTTCAGACTCCAAGAGCCTCCAAGGTGTTCAGGTTAGTTGAGTCTGTTGGTCTTCCCTTAGAATTTCTATCCCTTATATACTATCTAACTTACAGTGATCAGGTGCTGTAAGATTTCAAAAGGAAAATCTCTAATTCCACTACTTGGACTAAATTATGAAGACAAAGAAAAAAATATGGAGTTTGGCAAGAAAAAAATTAGGAAGTGACCTGGCATATCTCTATCATAGCCCCTCTCTAAAATAAATTTGAAATGTGTGGTATGAGGAGATTCTTAAAGACTTCGAGGAAGTTAGAGGAAGACTCTGAAGAGGGGTGTCCTTTCTAGCATTCATTATCCTGTGAGGCTCCATGCAGTAGATGTAAAGTGGAAAGTCTTGAAGAGTAATGTGAAATGGTTAAGACATCCACATCACAGACCTGCAGCTGGGCCACACTCTGTAAATAGCTGTCATTGTAGAAAGCATGCCACATGAGGTCCTGGTCGTTTCTGGGCAAGTGATGAACTCTATGTTGGAACTTGTCACACATTTGACCAAACAATCCCTAATCCTACTATGCTTATTTGAGCCAGACACACAGAGTGGGCATGTCTGTTCCCGATTACCAACTCATTGATCTGGCCTTAAGAGCAACTTGGGAATGGGGGCCATGGACCATGTCACATCAGTCACAGATAACAAACCATCACATGAATATCCTAATCCATAAATAATAGCCCGTCTGAGAAGCCACATGATACCCCACATGCTGGATGGCATCTGAAAGTTCCGAGAGCTGAAATCACATGCAGCCCAGCAAGTCCCTGCTGAATTCACATCTAAGGAGCTTTGCATGTATTGTTTATTCCAGCAACTTTATGGAATAAATTACACACAACAAATTGGTTTCAGATGGTAGGATATGAAGAGCTGATGTGCAGTACAAGGAAGGTGAACTCCCACTTCCACCCAACCACTTCCCCTCTCCAGAATCTCAGTCTTGCAATCCACATGTGGTTTATCTTTGGAATGTAGAAGAGATTAGAAAGCTATTAAGAAGTGGGGATTAGAAACTTAAAAAAAACACAGGTATTGATTGTTAACTCATTACCCTTCCTTGCCATTTGGGATCGTTGTGCATGCAAGCATGAGAAAATCTAAATATACTTTTCTTCCATCTCTGCCTTATGAAGTTATCAAAGTCAAATGTCTTCCTGATATTTTCTGGCCATCCAACTATTCAACACACATAAAAGCTCACTTCTTACCACCACACAGTGGCAACATCCACACTCATGAAAGAAACTAGGTATGGTGGCACATACCGGAAATCCTGGTGAGGCAGGAGAATCAAGAGTCCAACGCCTGCAGAGGCTACACAAGACATCCTGTTTCAAAGGGGAAAAGAAGAAGTGGAGGAGGGGGGTTCACAATAATCCTGAGAGTCTTTTTATTCCCTCTGAAGCTAGTCTTTTTGAAGAATTATGTTTAACAGTAAAGTGCATTATTTGGTATACAGCTCTAAGAATTTTACTAACTGTATAAACTCAGGGAACCACTACTATGTCGGATCATTCACACACCCTGAAGTTTTCATGTGTCAGTCCTACCTGCTTCTAGGCACTGGCAAACCTTTGGTTTTATGTTTTTAAGAAGATTTTGCAGCCTTTGTCGTGTAACTTTCCCCAATCAAAATGCCTTTGGGATTCACTGACTTGCTGCCTGTTGACAGCTTCCTTCCATTGTAATCTGTCTATTGTATATATGAACTGTTTTTCCTCTTCCACATGGAAAAACTCCAGGAGCTTTCTATTTTTGTTAATTATGAATAAAGATACTGTTAACACATGAGTGCCTGTTTTTATTGTGTCTGTCAGTCTTTGTTTCTCCTGAGTCAAAAATTAGGAGTGAGATTACTGAGCCAGGCTATACACACATGCTTAACCATATACATACACCCTTGCCAGGTTTTTCCCCCCATAATAAGTAATACTAGATATTAAGCAGATAATTTACTTGCCTGGATGATTCTAAAATGTTATTTGCAATGATAAAATGTTGCTTACACTATAACCAGAGGCACTTAACATTGCCTTTTCTATTTGTAAATTTTCAGTTAATATTCATATTTTAACATGATTTCTAAAAATGAAATCAGACACTTGGCAATTATAAATACAAAAAGTCTTCAGTAATCTACTTTCAATGAGGAAATTTTAGTGAGAGGGGGAATCTAGGAAGAGTTTCTCACTGCAGCCAGTTTAAGCTTCTTAAACCAGTGTGACATGTCCAGTCCAATTTTCAATTCACAAATGAGTCTCTCCCTCCTTCTCACCAGTGACATCCACCCCAGGCTGATTACAGAAGAAAATGGAACCTGAGCGCTTTTCAGTTATCACACTAATGGGAAACACATGTGGGAAGTGCGGCCCAAAGCCCACACAGATCAGGGTGCTCTGAGAACAAACAGCACAGAACATGAGCTGCTAAAGACGGCTTACGCTCTTGGATAACTGAACTTGGGGCAATGTTTGATTCCCTCTCATTGCTTTTTAGAATATTTATATTCTCTCCCTCTCTGTCCACCATCTTTACCCTTGTACTCGTTCTGGTGTGTTGTTTAAGGAGAGCTATCTCTAAAGCTCACCATATTTGTTCTTATATGATATGTAAAGGACCAAATACTTCCTGGAGGGAAGTGGCAACATCTATCCCGTCTTCTAAGGTCCCAATGACAATCAATGCACAATTCCACGAACTGTGAGGAAGAAGTGAGTTTACTGGGTGTCTTTACTGGTGAGTGGTTATGTCCAGGGCTGTTCACGCCTCTCCTCAACAGGCTGCCCATGAAAAGTCTTTACTCAGTAAAGTAGGGGCTTCTTGAGCTTCATTCAGGAGTGCCTCTCCCCTAATCTCCCTCACCCTTTATATTGTAGCACCTTGCTCAGTCAAGTAAGGCAGAATTGCATATAACATGTGGTAGGGGGCAACTGGATACCCAAGTGAGGGTCTTGGGAACCTCCCCCCTTGCTTTGAGGAGATATAAACAGTATACAAGACAAGATGGGATAATTCTTTTAGAATGGAGTATAACTAAACTCTACAAGATGACAGCTGATTGCCTCAGAAGACAGTCACTCATAACAAAGATAAAGAAACTAATCAGTAACAACAAAGTTGAAAATCAATGACTTGGTAACCCTTATTTCTTATCTCCTACATATGCCCAACAATTAAACAGCTATTAGATTTGGAGAGTTCTTTTTAAAAAAATAAATGGATATATTTCTTTATTTACATTTCAAATGTTATTCCCTTTCCCAGTTTCCTGTCCATAAGGCCCCTATCCTCTCCCCATCCCCAATAAGGTTGTCCTCCTGCCATCCACCCCCTCTTACAATATAATAAGGTTCCTACAAAGGAGATGGAAAAACAGAGTGGTTGTTCTTTTCAGATAGTAACACTAATACTCCTTAGGACCCACTCTTCTGTCCATAGAGCATCTAATTATATCCAAAACACACAGGTCAAAAACTAGTCCCAGCATAGTAGTCTTCTACAATACCCTAGCAAAATACCATACTTTGTGTGGCTTAAACAAAAAACAAAGACCAGCCAGACAAACAAACAAAAAACAGCAAGGAAAATACCAAACCCTGCAGCTCCATGCTCCTCATCTGGGCTCATGGGAAATCATCTAGACACCAGTGAGCCTGCATATCCCCACCCCTCCAGTTCTGCCTCATGCAATATACGTTGTCTCTTTCTGGACAGTTCTACTCCACACCTGAAGCTTTCTTGGGTAGGTATCCCATTGTCCTGGCATCTCCAAAATTCTGGGATCTCCATTGCAATGACTTTACCTCATAACTTCACATAATGACCTGTTGAGCCCCCTTTCTGATAGTGCTTAGCCTAGGCAACTTTCAGGAAACTTGGTAAAGGACTCCATGAATCTTTCACTCTTCTTACATGGCTCAAGCCTTCAAAACCAGAACCACATAAATGATGCTATCAAGTTCTGCTACAAGCTTGAGATGTAGCGAAGATATAAGTGCCTGTGTATTTTGACTCTGAAAAAAGACCACCTTTCTGGTGGTAATTGAGTAAGGAATCTTCTTAGTGACCTTCTCAATTTAGGCTTATTCCTTTCAAGTGAATTCACATTGAGACCAAGCCTTTGGTGAATGTGGTATAACCTTGGTTACCTTTCCTGTTTTCTCAGAACAGAGTGATAGGTTTCAATAGTTCCAATTTCTAACAAGTTCAACTGATTTCACATCTGCCTTTCCTGCAATTGAATCATTCTTTCCTCACCACGCTTCACATTCTTGTATCTTTTTGCTCCACATATTGCTCTCTCTCACTGTAAACCTGGAACAATAACACTGAGCAATAACCATGGCAAAGCCTGAGTGCAACCCTGCCTTGCGATTTCCTCCACAAATTGTTTATTACTTTCAAATTCTGCTGTACAGAAACTCTCAGAGCATAAGCAAAAAGTAATCAGATTCTTTTGCCAGAATACAAAAATGAATGGCTTCTAGTCCAATTACCAGTAGAGTTCATGTTACCCTCCGGAGCCTCATAAGCTGGACCTCCTCATTCCACATTTTCCTCAGTACTCTAGCCTTCTAAACTCACAACAAAATGCTCCATTAAGCTCTGCTTTGAGCATTTTAGGGCTTTTCTAGCCCCAAAATTTAAAATATTGCTATTTTTCTCCTGCAAGCTGATTTTTAATCCCTACATTCAGGTTGATCATAATACTGTCCAACTTCAGTACTAACTTTTTTCTCTCTTATTGATATTTTTTAATTTACATTTCAAACGTTATCTTCTTTCCTGGTTTCCACTTCAGAAACCTGGTATCCCATCACACCTTACCCTGCTTCTATGAGGCTGCTACCTCATTCACCCAGTCACTCACTCCCACCTTCCTGCCCAGACATACCCTACACTGGGGCATCTAGTCTTGGCAGGACCAAGGGCCTCTTCTCCCATTG
The DNA here is from genome assembly GCF_011064425.1 of Rattus rattus. Taxonomy (NCBI): domain Eukaryota; kingdom Metazoa; phylum Chordata; class Mammalia; order Rodentia; family Muridae; genus Rattus; species Rattus rattus. The sequence continues at coordinate 42,395,880 of NC_046164.1, read as the reverse complement.
ATGCCCAACAAGGCCATCCACTACTACATATGCAGCTTGATCCATAGGTCCATCCCCATGTACTCCTTGCATGGTGGTTTAGTCCCCTGGAGCTCTGGAGGTCTGCTTGGTTGATATTGTTGTTCTTATGTGGTTACAAACCACTTCAGCTCTTTTAGTCCTTCAACTCCTTCACCAGGGACCCTATTCTCACTTCAGTGGTTGGCTGTGAGCATCTACCTCAGTATTTGTTAGGCACTGGCAGAGCCTCTCAGGAGACAACTATATCGGGTTTCTGTCAGCCTGGACTTCTTGGTATTCTAAATTGTGTCAGGGCTTGGTAGCAGTATATGGCATGTATGCCCAGGAAAGGCAGTCTCTGGATAGGCTTTCCTTCAATCTCTGATCCACCCTTTGTCTCCATATTTCCTCCTGCGAGTATTTTTGTTTCCCCTTCTAAGAAGGACTGAGGCATCTACACTTCGGTCTTCTTTCTGCTTGAGGTTCAAGTGGTCTGTGATTTGTATCTTGGACATTCTGAGCTTTTGGGCTAATATTCACTTATCAGTGAGAGCATACCATATGTGTTCTTTTGTGATAGTATTACCTCAGGATGATATTTTCTAGTTTGATCCATTTGCCTCAGAATTTCATGAAGTCATTATTTTTAATAGCTGAATACTACTCCATTGTATAAATGTTCCGCATTTTCTGTATCCATTCCTTAGATGAAGGATATCTGGGTTCTTTCCAGCTTCTGACTATTATAAACAAGTCTACTATGAATATAGTAGAGGATGTGTCCTTGTTATTATCTTGGAGCTTCCTTCGGGTATATACCCACGAGTAGCATAGCTGGGTCCACAGGTAGTACTATATCCAATTTTCTGGGAAACCTCCAGACTGATTTCCAGAGTTGTTGTACCAGCTTGCAATCCCACCAACAATGGACAAGTATTCCTCTTTCTCCATATCCTCGACAGTATCTGCTATCACTTGAGGTTTTTGTTTGTTTGTTTGTTTGTTTGTTTGTTTTTTATCTTAGCCATTCTGACTGGTGTGAGATGGAATCTCAGGGTTGGTTTGATTTACATTTCCCTGATGACTAAGGATGCTGAACATTTCTTTAGGTGCTTCTTGGACATTCAATATTCCTCAGTTAAGAATTCTTTGTTCAGTTCTGTACCACATTTTTAATAGGGTTATTTGATTCTCTGGAGTTTAACTTCTTAAGTTCTTTGTATATATTGGATATTAGCCCTCCATCAGATGTAAGATTGGTAAAGATCTTTCCCCAGTCTGTTGGTTGCAGTTTTGCCCTAATTATAGTGTCCTTTGATTTAGAGAAGCTTTGCAATTTTAAGATGGCCTATTTGCTTATTCTTCATCTTAGACCATAAGCCATTGGTGTTCGCTGATGTACTAGAGGCTCTTCCCCATTTTCTCTTCTATTAGTTTCAGTGTAATCTGGTTTTATGTGCAGGTCCTTGATCCACTTGTAATTGAACCCTGTACAAGGAGATAGGAATGGATCTATTTGCATTTTTCTGCATGCTGACTACCAGTTGAAACAGCACCATTTGTTGAAAATGCTGTCTTTTTTCCACTGTATGGTTTTAGCTCCTTTGTCAAAGATCAAATGACCATAGGTGTGTGGGTTAATTTCTGGGTCTTCAATTCTATTCCGTTGATCTACCTGCTTGTCTCTGTACTGATACCATACAGTTTTTATCATTGTTGCTCTGTAATACAGCTGGAGGTCAGGGGTGGTGATTTGCCCAGAAGTTCTTTTATTGTTGAGAATAGTTCTCACTATACTGTTTTTTTTTTCATTCCTAATGAACTTGCAAATTCCTCTTCTAACTCTATGAAGAATTGAGTTAGAATGTTTATGGGGTATTGCATTGAATCTGTAGATTGCTTTTGGCAAATGGCCATTTTTACTGTATTAATCCTACCAATCCATGAGTATTGGAGATCTTTCCATCTTCTGAGATTTTTTCAATTTCTTTCTTCAAAGACTTGAAGTTCTTGTCATACAGATCTTTCTTTTGCTTGGTTAGAGTCACACCACGGTATTTTATATTATTGTGACTATTGTGAAGAGTGTCATTTCCATAATTTCTTTCTCAGCCTGATTACATTTTGAGTAGAGGAAGGCTACTGATTTGTTTGAGTTAATTTTATATCTAGCCACTTTGCTGATGTTATCAGCTCTAGGAGTTATCTGGTGGAATTTTTGGGGTCACTTAAGTATACTATCATATCATCTGCAAATAGTGACTTCTTCCTTTCCATTTTGTATCCCTTTGACCTCCTTTCATTGTCTAATTGCTCTAACTAGGACTTTGAGTATTATATGTAGGGAGAGAGTGGGCAGCCTTGTCTATTCCATGATTTTAGAGATATTGCTTCAAGTTTCTCTCTATTAAAGCTGATGTTAGCTATATATTGCTTTTACTATGTTTAGGTATGGGCCTTGAATTCCTGATCTTTCAAAGCCTTTTACCATGATGGGGTATTGAATTTTGTCCAATGCTTTCTCAGCATCTAATGAGATGATCCTGTGGGTTTTTTTCTTTGAGTTTGTTTATATAGTGGATTACATTGATGGGTTTCTGTATATTCAACCATCCCCGCATCTCTAGGAGGAAACCTATTTGATCATGATGGATGATCATTATGATATGTTCTTGGATTAAGTTTGAGAGAATTTTATTGAGTGTCTTGGCATCGATATTCATTAGGGAAATTGGTTGGAAGTTCCCCTTCTTTGTTGGGTCTTTGTGTGGTTTAGGTATAAGTGTATTTGTGGCTTCATAGAATGAATTGAGTAGTGTTCCTTCTGTTTCTATTTTATGGAATAGTTTGAAGAGTTTTGGTATTAGGTCTTCTGTGAAAGTCTGATAGAATTCTATACTAAAACCATCTGTTCCTGAGTTCTTTTTGGTTGAGAGATTTTAATAACTGCTTCTATTTCTTTAGGAGTTATGAGACTGTTTAGATGGTTTATCTCATCCTGATTTAACTTTGGTACCTGGTATCTGTCTAGAAAATTGTCCATTTCTTCCAGATTTTCCAGTTTTGTTGAGTATGGGTTTTTCTAGAAGGATCTGATATTTTGAATTTCCTCAGTTTCTGTTGTTATGTCTCCCTTTTGATTTCTGATTTTGTTGATTTGGATACACTCCCTGTTCCCTCTTGTTAGTCTGGCTAGGTGTTTATCTATCTTGTTGATTTTTTCAAAGAACTAGCTCCTGGTTTTGTCAGTTCTTTGTACAGTTCTTTTTGTTTCTCCTTGGTTGATTTCATTCCTGAGTTTGATTATCTTCCTTTGTCTACTCTTCCTGAGTGGATTTGCTTCCTTTTGTTCTAGAGCTTTCAGGTGTGTTGTCAAGCTGCTAGTTTATGGTCTCTCCAGTTTCTCTTTGAAGGCACTTAAAGGTATGTCTTTTCCTTTTAGCACTGCTTTCATTGTGTCCCATAAGTTTGGGCATGTTGGGCCTTCATTATCATTAAATTCTAAAAAGTCTTTTACTTTTTCTTTATTTCTTCCTTGACCAAGATATCATTGAATAGAGCATTGTTCCACTTCCATTTGTATGTGAGCTTTCAGTCGTTTTTGTTGTTATTGAAAAACATCCTTAATCCATGGCAATCTGATAGGATGCATGGGATTATTTCAATCTTCTTGTATCAGTTGAGGCCTGTTTTATGACTGATTATATGGTCAAGAGAAGGTACCATGAGGTGCTATGAAGAAGGTATATAATGTTTTAGGATAAAATGTTCTATAGATATCTGATAAATCCATTTGGTTTACAACTTTTACTAATTTCACTGTGTCTCTGTTTCCCTGAGTACTTGAGATGTTGAATTCTCCCACTATTATTGTGTGAGGTGCAATGTGTGCTTTGGGCTTTAGTAAGATTTCTTTTATGAATGTGGGTGTCCTTGCATTTGGAGCATAAACATTCAGATTTGAGAGTTCATTTTGGTGAATACTTTCTTTGATGAGTATTAAATGTCCTTCCTTATCTTTTTTGAAAACTTTTGGTTGAAAGTAGATTTTATTTGATATTGGAATGGCTATTCCAGCTTGGTTCCTGAGACCATTAGCTTGGAAATTATTTTTTAGCCTTTTATTCTGAGGTAGTGTTTGTTGTTGTCACTGAGGTGTGTTTCCGGTATGCAGAAAAATGCTGGGTCCTCTTTACCTATACAGTCTATAGTCTATGTCTTTTTATTGGGGAATTGAGTTAATTGATTTTGGAAATATTATGGACCAATGATTGTTGTTTCCTGTTATTTTTGTTATTAGAGGTGTGATTTTGTTTGTCTGGCTTTTGGGTTTGTTGAAAGATTAAGTTCTTGCTTTGTCTAGCATGTTGTTTCCCTCCTTGTGTTAGAGTTTTCCAACTACTAGTCTTTTGTATGGCTGGATTTGTGGAAAGATATTGTATAAATTTGGTTTTATCATGGACTATATTGGTTTCTCCATCTATGGTAATTGACAGGTTTACTAAATATAGTAACCTGAGCTGGCATTTATATTATCCTATGGTCTATATGACATCAGCCTACGATCTTCTAGCCTTCAAAGTCTCTGTTGAGAAGTCTGGTGTGATTTTGATAGGTCTGCCTTTATATGTTACTTGATCTTTTTTCGTTACTGCTTTTGATATTCTCTGTTTTGTGCATTGGTGTTTTGACTATTGTGTGATGGGAGGAATTTCTCCTCTGGTCCAAGCTGTTTGGTGTTCTCTAGGCATCCTGTCTATTTATGGTCATCTATTTCTTTAGGTTTGGAACCTTTTCTTCTATAATTTTTGTTCAATATTTTAATGGTCCTTTAATTTTGAATCTTACCTATTCTCTTCTATATCTATTATCATTAGGTTTTATTTTTTTCAGTGTGTCCTGGATTTCTTGGATATTTTGGGTTTAGGATTTTTTGCATTTTGCATTTTCTGGACTGTTGTATCAATGTTTTCTATGGTATCTTCTGCACCTGTGATTCTCTCTTCTATCTCTTGTCCTGGATACCCCAGTACACTGGAAAAGCAAGATTCTGGTTTAAAATCACATCTCATGATAATGTTAGAGGACTTAAGAAGGACATAAATAACTCTGTTCATGAAATTCACGACAACACAGGTAAACAGGTAGAAGCCCTAAAGAGAAACACAAAAATACCTTAGTGAATCACAGTAAACACAACCAAACTGGTCAAAAAGAATTGAACAAAGGATCTAAAATGGAAATAGAAACAATAAAAGGAATCCAAAGGTAGACAACTCTGGAATATAAAAAACCTTGGAAAGAGAACAGGAGTCATAGATGCAACATCATCAGCAGTACCAACTTTCTATTTCAGTCATGTTTCTCCATACTATCATCAAATACCTAACAAAAAGCAACTGAAGAGAAGAAGAATTTATCTTGGTCCACAGTTAATAATGTTGTCTGCTAAATAGGGAGATTATAGCACCAAAACTGTGAGGCAACTGTGCCCTTCCATAGTCAGCAAGAAGAAGTGAGACAGTTATTGATACTGGGCTACTAAACTTCATAGCCCATCCCCAAGTGCCTCAATCTCTAAAGTGATGCTTCAGATTCTAAAGGTTCTAAGGCTTTCTACAACAGTGGGTCTATGTGGTGAACAACATTTTAAACAAATGAGCCTATAGGGGTCATTTTACATTCAACCCCAAATGCCCATCTCCAAGCACAATCACATTGGGGTTTAGGCTTCCATTCTTGAACCAGGGGACAGTGGTGGGGACACACAGTTCAGTCTTATATAAGAACAGTTCGAACTTTATACATTGTGCATTGAACATATCCCTCACCTGTCTACCCTCCCTCTCTGCCCTATCCTCTCATCAGTCACCTTGTTTCTTTTACACAGTTTTTTGCTTCTGCTTTCATGTGATGAATATATGCATGATTCCATGTGATATATGCTACATGATTTCATGTAGCTCTATAGGATCAAGAAATCCCAAATGAGATAAAAGCATATATTTGTCTTTCTGAGCCTAACTTAAATCTCCTAATGATTGCTTCCAGTTGTGTCTCTTTTCCTGTAAATGATATACATTCTTTTTTGTGGTTGAAACGTTCCACTGTGCTTATATGTCGCAGTTTCTTTATCCACTTCTCAGCCATGAATAGTTCTACAATAAGCAGTGTTTAAGAATCTCTGAGATATGCAGACCTGGAATCCTTTGGATAAGTACCCAGGAATAATATGACTTGGTCATATAGGAGATCTACTGTTAGCTGTTGTTGTTGCTCTCTTTCTCCTTCCTTCCCCTTCCTTCTCCTTCCTTCCCCTTCCTTCCCCTTCCTTCCCCTTCCTTCCCCTTCTCCTTCTCCTTCCTTCCCCTTCCTTCTCCTTCTCCTTCTCCTTCTTCTTCTTCCACTTCCACTCCCGCTCCTGCTCCCTCTTCTCCTTCTTCTTTAGAAAGTTGGAGCAGTATTTACATGAGATTTGGAGACAAAGAAACTAAATCTTGCTTGGGAAAAAGATAAAATATCTAGCAATCAAATAGCATCAATAATAAAGCAAAAGGTAGAATATAATCAGAGATTTTAAATTTCAACTAAAATTAAGACCTGAAATACATCTAAAATAGTTTAGAATGCAAGTGCATAGCAAAATCTAGCAACGACATGAAACACATTTCAAATGTGGCAGATTAATAAGCACATGTGACTCTTCAGACAGAACAGTAAAACATTCATACTTTTACAAACCTAAAGATATTTTGTTGTTTATTTTTATTAAATTTTATTAATTAAAACAGTTTT
>NC_046164.1:42381103-42388985 GCF_011064425.1 Rattus rattus | reverse complement strand
GAAAAAGTTAATGTTTCCTGCAGAAGACAACGCCAGCTCTCATGAGTGGGCAGCTCGGGTCTGCCACCGCCTGTAGTTGCCTTCTCAATGGAAACGTGGGGTTAATAGGTTATCCACCGCCGGTTAACATACAAGCAGAGTAACGACGAAGCCAGACTCGTGTGTATGCCGTTTAAAACATCTTAAATTATTTAAATGACAGGAACCGATGTAACCCTTTCCTGGCATGGGTACCTTTAAAAATTCATAATAATCTTTTAGTCCAGCACAGCCCATTTCTTCCCTTTATATCTTTTTAACGTTGTTTACAGACCTTGAAAGCTTTGTCATTTTTCTAAGTAATAAGACCCATTAGCTGAGGTAGAGACGCGTAGGGTTCTGTCCACCAATGCTTTCACGAGGCGGAAAGCGCTCTGGCTTGGTTTTTCCTTTGCCTGGTGCTGCCACGTTTAGTAAATAAAACCTGAGGTTGTCCAGTTATATTTGAATTTCAAATAAATAGTGATTCTAAATATAGCCTGTGTAATGCTCAAGTTCACCGGGGAGTGCTGTAAATTTTTGGCACCTTTCCTTGGTCCTTTCATCTTCCGACCACCTATGGGATGGGCCTGTAGTAGGATGACCTTCAGTTTGACCCTTGTTTCATGGGGCCTTAGCTGACCAGTACCATTTCGGTAAAAGTCTGTTTGTGGGGGAAACATGGAGACTTAACAGCAGCTCTCTTGGTTCACAACTGCATTCATTAGGATCCGGGGTCTGTGCACTCCAGTGAGATATTTTGATTCTGATTTTGTGCCCATTAACTGTGTATGGTTTTGCGCTTCTGACTGACTGATGGCATTTCCGTGGCTTCTTTGATCCATCATAGCAGACCTTTCTGACCCTTCCTTTCTAAAAGAAATTGTCTGTTTCTAATGCTGGCAATGTTTTTGCTTATTGCTGGGTTTAGAAGCCGTCTTACAGCTGGCTGCTGAGTTAAAGAAAAAGTTATAGACTAGCTTTGGTTTTCAGCACCGATTTTCTTGCCAAGATCTTAAGGCATCTTGCAAATATTAATTATATAAGTTTTATATAATCCCTGCGGGATAGATTTATTGGTATCACTTTAAAAAGCTGTACCTATATAGACCCTGCGGCAACACATTAGGCAGAATTTTAAGGTAGATACTTTTAAAAAAATCTTTTAAGATGTTTAATTTTGGAAGAAATTCACACTCTTTATTCACAAGGGGAAAAATATCTGTGAATAGCTAACTGTTAAGTTAGGAAAATTGTGGAAAATTACCGGGTATGATATTTAGAAAACATGTCTATTTGATATGAATGGTAAGTAATGGGATACAAGCTCTATTTACATGCCAAACTCTGATTTTCTTTTCTATAAGCAAGACAACGAAGAGATAATGGTCAATATGGGTGTTGAACATGAAAGGAATTGGGTAGAGAGGGAATGGTTTTTCTCCTGCTTGTGGTTGTAAAGTTGGGGCTACTGTTGGCATCTGCTAATATATAATTAATAAAATATGTTATGTTTTACATTTGTAACATTCTTCCCTACTTTGTGTAGTCTCAAAGCATAACCTTATTACTGGGTTTATTTACCCATCATTGCATCCGTGATGGAAAACTACTGATAGTGTTAGCCTCTCAGGAGCTGATTAGAAAAACATCTGAGATCTTAATCCACTCGTTCTGTTATACCAGCCTGGTCCACAAATGGGGTAGCTTATGAACAACAATGAACTATTTCTCAGAAATTCCAGAGGTTGTTGAGCTCATGGTCAAGGTGCTAGTGGTTCTGGGTCATAAGAGTGTACTTTCTCATTACGACATGGTGCTTTGTTTTTGAGTACCTGCCTGGTAGGGGACTCAAGGCAGCTCCTTGGAACTCTTATAAGTCACTAGTCCCTCATGATGGCTCCACCATTGTGAGTCCCAGAGGACTGAGGAGATGGAACCGTAGGTAAAGTCTTTGCCGTGCAAGTGTTTAAATTCTTGGTACCCAGGTGCAGAGACATGGGTCTGTAACAGAGAGAGGGGATTTGATAGAGTAGGAGGGGGCCTCTCTGCCACTTGCTTGTGTGAAAATCTTTACAAAGTCTGGGAAACTGAGGACCTCTTTCTTGGCCTGGTAAGAAGGCAAGGTTTGGGTGGACTGGCTGCATGTGTGCCATGGGTGTTCTCATGTCAACATACACATAAATTGCAACAACAAAAAGGAGTTCTGGGTCTTTTGCCTTAAAAATTGCAATATTGATGGAAGTGACATCATGAGAGGAAAGCCCCAAAATTCTCCTGCTTTGAAGCACTGATCGAGTATATCTAAGCAGGGACAGCAGGTCAACCTTCAAGAACAAATGGTCTTTCATCGTTTAATTCTAGGAAATGCTTGGGAGGGAAGTATGATGTTCAAATTACTTGTGGAAACAGGTTAGGAAGATGGCTTGAGCTAGTCAGATTTTCCCTAGATGACTGGGCATAGCAAGGGGCCCAGAGTTAAAGGGAAGCAGAGTTAAAGAGATTATCGGATGTTTGAATGAAAGTAGATAATGTAAATTTAGAGCTAGGAGGCCTTCTTCCTCTTAGCATCCTCCATTCAGTTCTTTAAGATGATTCCAGGCAAGCACTTCCATTGCCTGGTCCTGAGCAGAGCCGCCACCCTCTTTTTCCTTGAGTACCACAAGGACTTTCCAGATCCATCACTTCTCGGCCTTCCCTTCCTGAGATCTGCTCTGCACAGGGACATGTTGTTGGGGCTGTTGGAAATGCCTGGGTGTTGCGTGTCCCTGCTCCAGGCTAAGTCCTGTAAAGGCCTCCTGCTGCACTTGACAGAAAGCCAAATCCATAAAGAAACAATCAACCTCTTGCCCGTTTGCTTTGGAACCCGGTTGTCTTCTTTTCTGGAGTCACTTGCTCACCTTGCCCCAGAAGCAGGCCCCTCTCCTGCCCCTACCCCTACCTGCTACCTCACCCCTACCCTGACCCTGCCTCTACCTCCTGCCATCTTTCTTATAGCATGCTGTGGTTGACTTCTCTTTCTTCTAGTTTCAGAGACTTCCCTAACCTCCTCTAGACTGCTGTTGTTGGTCACCCTTCTGAAACTACACCAAATACTCAAGATAACCAGGAGAGAGGGGGACTGATTCCTCAGTTTGGCAGGTTTCAGTTCTGAAATAGCTGACTGTTGGGAAAGCACTTCATGGTAGAGACACAGGGTGGCAGAAACCTGCTTACCCTCTGACTGAGCATAGGGGAGTGAAAGGAAAGGAACGCTGTCTCATAATGCCCTCAGAGGGCACTCCTCTAGTGAGCTAAAAGCCTTCACTCAGTCATTTCTTACAGGCTCTACCAACACTTTCCAACAAAGAACTGAGAATCAAACCCTCAATAAGTGAACCATTGAGAGACATTGTAGAACCCAAATGGCACCTTCCCCATAGACCTTACCCTGACCAATATGTTGAAATTACAGTAGAATCTCATGGCCAAGTCTATGTTCCTCATACACGTACCTAACTCTGTCTGTGCCTCCTTCACTGCCTGTCTCCCGCCATCCCTCACTGCTACCTCGCACTACAACACAGCTTCAAGCAGACAGGGATTTTTGTCTTTCCTACTTTTTCAGCCAGTCCTCATGGGAAGAATATTTCATGACACACAGTAGGGGCTCAAAATATACTTTCAAGATTGGCCAAACGCCAATCGAAAACGTTTCATAAGTCATCCAAAAATGAGGCGTGGAAAATTTGCTGACTATAGAGTGTTTATGCCTAGTAGCGCTTGCATATGGTGTTTTATAAAAACAGTAGTCAGGCCTTTGGTTCTCACTGTAGAGGAAAGAAACATAAACAAACAAAATCTAAGTTTTAAAACCCACTATTTTACAGCTATACATGTATGGAATTCTGAAATTCTTCTAAATTGTAGCCTTTTCCTGCACTATGGACACCAGTTCAGACTAGTTGAAAATTCTTAACTCTCTAGCCATTTTTTTTTTAAATGTCCCCTTTGAGCTTAGCTAGAAAGGCTGAGGCTAGGACTACAATGGAGGACCACTATTTGAACCACTTTGAGAATTCTCTCAATAACTAAAAACAGCTTAGTGATGAAAAGTGATTTGAGTCTGAAGGAAATACAATTGGCAGCATCCCAGGAAAGCCAGAAAAAGTTAAGTAAATTCCGACCCCGAGTGGGGAAAGTAAGCCGGTCACTAATATGCTCAAGGATATAATGGGGACTTTCATGGCCTTGGAGACTCTGCATAACCTCTTTCTTAATGAGTCTGAAATATGAGCTTAAAGTTTTAGTCCAAGAAATAGTTTGAAATGATGCTGAAATTCCAGCTAAAATCAAACCCGTGTCCTAGAATAGAGAAGATGGATGGGAGGGTACCGGATATTTATCCTGTGGGTGGCTAACACCTCTTGACATGATTGGTGTTAAAGGTACCCAGCATGGCATGTGTCTCCTCCTTAGCATACCAAAACCATTTCTGTGTTTTCTTGATTATTCAAAATAGGAACAACTGCAGATGTAGAAGCTACCAGAAAGAATATGATCTTTATAGAGGTAGGACCTTATTGATCTTGATGATATCAACCTGGAGAAGTAACTTGCGAGGGAAAAAATGATGCTTTATTTCAAACATTTGGCTTGTTTATTTCATTCCATTCTTCAAAAGGGCAAACTCACCGCCATCCAAGTTCAGCAGCCTTGACCATGACCAGAGAGGTATCAGACTCAAGTGGCCCTGGGCTTGCAGTTCAGGGCCTGCAGGGAATATGTGTAGTGTTAAGACGGTGCTTTTGCAAGCCAGGTGATCTGCTGCCCTCCCCTCCCATCCCCTACCCCTTCTCCTCCAAGAGCAATGATGGGAGACTAGGTGAGGTGAGCAAGATGAAAAGCAGGGCCTCGTGTCTTACTGGATGGAGAACTGCACTAGCATGCTGCAACGAGAAATGGTTGCGGGACCCCAAATCTCAAAATCGACTGTGGCTACAGCCGGAGTAAAGCAGAGAGCAGAGCTGCTCAGAGAAGCTAGCCTGTAGTCACCATCCATCCCAAGCAGCATTAGTGACTGCTTTAAAGAGTGGCAGGGCTACACTACAGTGTAGACACGGCTACAGTTTAGTGTTGTCAATCTATGAATAAAGAAAGCTGTGGAATAAGTGTATGGCTGCATTAAAGGAGGTTAGAAGGATTCAGTCTCTCTCTCTCTCTCTCTCTCTCTCTCTCTCTCTCTCTCTCTCTCTCTCTCTCGTCATTCCCCAACCTTCTCTGAATTTTTCAATAACATTATAAATATTTCAAGTCCATCTTTTGCAACGGTTCATGAGGCTACAGCAACCACTAGATGGCTGTTGCAATTCTCAGCGTATTGACTTAAAAGTCATTCTGATGTAGCCTTAAACATAAAGTCATAGAGAAACAAGTTACCACAGAAAGGTTTACAGGGCAGCATCAATGTAATGGGCAGAGAGGGTTCTGGGAAAATGACAACATAATAACACTGTAGTTTCTAAAGCTCACGTGCTATATAGGGGGACCACCCTTACTGAGGACCACCATCTTGGATTATTAAGGGGCCCTGAGCTATCAGGTCAGCGCTAAAGGCATGATGTTAATGTTCTCTTCTTCTAAAAGCTAACATCTCTTCAGCCTCTATGACTATGAGATCCACTTTTGAAAAACATCCTAAGCTTTCTCAAAGTGAAAGTTGTCGATTTAGATATCAAATGAGAAAAATAGACCTCGGAAGGATATATTATTTATTTATTTCCTTTGGCAACATTCAATACATGATATCATCTTTTCAACAAAGCAATCAATAGAATGTGGCTTAGGAAGATGCTAGAGAAGCCATTATTAATCCTCTGCAACGTTTTTAGAGAATAATGCAGGTGTGCTGGAAACACTGCCCGACAGGCAGATGGGACAAGCAGAAACTGAAGCCTGATTCCAGCCAACCCCTTCAGTTTTAACAAAACTGCACATTCCTTGGGACCAGCTTGTTACAAGTTTTAGCTTTACTGGCCACACATCACTCTGTGTTTGTTTCCTCTACAATATCAACTGATCCTCCAATAGCCTTGTGAAGAATGCAATCCTGTACTACTTTTCAGTCGAGGGCACAGAGCTTCAAAACTTAATAAGCTATTCACAGGCAGTTGATAAGCAACAGAGCTAGGATTTGAACCTACAATGTTCACCTTTACCCATCTCTACCCTTACTATATTGAACTGCCAAGATAATTGCTAAGTTGCTTTGGGTTCCCAATTTTGATTCCCACAATTACAGCCTTGGTTGTAAGCCTGGCTTGCATCATTTGACATTCAGTGACATTAAGGTCACGGTCCTCACACAGGATCATTAGTTTTTGGAGACCCATTTAGGGCAGGCGAGATTGACTATTCCCCTACTAAGAAACGGGAATGGACTTAAATAGGCTTAGGACTCTACCGGGTGTTTACATGGTAGAGTCTAAGTGCCATTTTCACTAACAACAGTGACAGCTCCTTATGGAGGTAGCTAATTCTAGCCTGATTAGATGGCTACAGTATTTCATTAGACCAGGAAGTAAGACCTTCTCAAGACTTACCAAAAGGACTCAAAGATGCTTAATGAAACTTGCTGATCAAAGACGGTGCAATTTGATCATCGGTGAGAATAATAATTGGAATAGACTGAAGCTTCCTAATTGTGTTTGCTGTAAGTAAAAAATGATCTTGAAACTGGAACAATGAAATAGTACAGATGTTATTGATCCTCACTAGAGGATGCTTAATAAACCAACAAATTATTTTGAGAAATAGCACACAACTACAGAGGATCAAATAGGTTTATTGGTTGGTTTCTGCATCTCACTCTGCCTTGATTTCGTGAGTGCCCCACCGTGTGAATGAACATTTGGTGATGAGATGACAGCTGTCACTGCAGAAGTATTGAAGCTAGACAGTCCAGAAGGCACAATAGAAACAGTACCTTAAGGCACAGCCTTGTGAGTCAGTGGCGTTTGATCGTCGGTGTCTGCCTACATCTTGAAGTGTGCTATCACCAGATACTCTCTGTCCCATGACATCCCTTATAATATAGCCCTGCCGCATTTAAAGGGACCAACATCCCATCAAGCTTCATCAGCCAACTGGGGAAGGAGATAGTGGATATCACGGGAATGAAGACAGAAAGCGACAACAGGAGTGTTGGCAAAATCAACAGCCTGGTTTCTTCAATGAGTAGATTGTTGGAAATAAAAGAAAGAGGTTGAGAGAAAGATGTGCAGGGGGAGGAGAGATCTGTAGACTGAATGGAGACATAAGAACAGAGCTACCAATCCCACCTGTGTGACTTATTCAGATTCTGAAGCAATCAAATCTCTAAAATTAAGTGATGAAGGTTAGGACACAATTGTGAAGGAGAACATTGATTTGCTCTTTAATGCGGCTGAGGTTTTGTTTTGTTTAACCATGATAAGGATTGTTGGCAAACACCGTGGTTTTCAACGTTATCATTAGAGTTACAGAGAAATGTTATTGTCCCTAAGATTTGCTTCAAAATAATACAGGAGTTGAAAAATAGGTTGTGATGTTATATGAAGAAATGGTGGCCAATTAGTGATTGTTGAGAATGAGTAAAGGGTACAGAGGGATTCGTTACACTCTTCCATTTAGTAGATGATTCCATTCTTGTTAGAAAAGAGTTTTAGAAAAGATCTCCATCCTAACCCAGAGCCTATCTCCAACTGACAAAAAAAAAAAAAAAAAAAAAAGAAAACAAAAGAAAAGAAATGAAAAAATGGCAACTCACTGGATATACAACCCACACTAATAGACAGGCTCCATGCCCTGCAGTAGGTGGCCAAAACAAATGAACCTAATGGTATTT